>NC_090329.1:45995238-46005238 GCF_035084215.1 Heptranchias perlo | reverse complement strand
CCTCTCTCTCTGGGTACAGTTACCTCTCGCTCTCGGTACAGAGGTACATTTATCTCTCTCTCTCTCTCTCTCTCTCTCTGGGTACAGCTATCTGTCTCTCTCGGTACAGTTACCTCTCTCTCTGGGTACAGTTACCTCTCGCTCTCGGTACAGTTATCTCTCTCTCTCTGGGTACAGTTACCCCTCTCTCATCCCTCTCTCTGGGTACAGTTACCCCTCTCTCTCTCTGGGTACAGTTACCCCCTCCTCCTCTCTCCCTCTCTCTGGGTACAGTTACCTCTCTCTCTCTCTCTCTCTGGGTACAGTTACCCCTCTCTCTCTCTCTCTCTCTCTCTCTGGGTAGAGCTATCTCTCTCTCTCTCTCCTCGGTACAGTTACCTCTCTCTCTCTCTGTACAGTTACCTCTCTCTCTGGGCACATTAATCTCTCTCTCTCTCGGTACAGTGATCTCTCTCTCTGGGTACAGCTATCTCTCTCTCTGGTACAGCTATCTCTCTCTCTCTCTCTCTCTCTCTCTCTCTCTCGGTACAGCTATCTCTCTCTCTCTCTTTCTCCCTCTCTCTCTCGGTACAGCTATCTCTGTCTCCCTCTCTCTCTGGGTACAGCTATCTCTCTCTCTCTCTCTCTCTCTCTCTCTGGGTACAGCTATCTCTCTCTCTCGGTACAGCTATCTCTCTCTCTCTCTTCCTTCCCCTTCTCTCTTTCTCTCTCTCTCTCTCTCTCTCTCTCGGTACAGCTATCTCTCTCTCTCCCTCTCTCTCTCTGGGTACAGCTATCTCTCTCTCTCTCTCTGTACAGCTATCTCTCTCTGTACAGCTATCTCTCTCTGTACAGCTATCTCTCTCCCTCCTCTGGTACAGCTATCTCTCTCTCTCTCTCTCTCTCTGTACAGCTATCTCTCTCTGTACAGCTATCTCCCTCTCTCTCTCCCCCCTCTCTGGGTACAGCTATCTCTCTCTCTCTCTCTCTGGGTACAGCTATCTCTCTCTCTCCCCTCTCTCTGCGTACAGCTATCTCTCTCTCTCTCTCTCTCTCTGTACAGTTACCTCTCTCTCTGGGCACATTTTTTCTCTCTCCTCTCTCTCTCTCTCTCTGGTACAGCTATCTCTCTCGCTCCTCTCTCTCTCTGGGTACAGCTATCTCTCTCGCTCTCCTCTTCTCGGTACAGTTACCTCTCTCTCTGGGTACAGTTAATCTCTCTCTCTCTCTGGTACAATTACCTCTCCCTCTCTCGGTACAGTTATCTCTCTCTCTCGGTACAGTTATCTCTCTCTCTCTCTCTCTGGGGACAGTTATATCTCTCTATGGGTTACAGTAACCTCTCCCTCTCTCGGTACAGTTTATCTCTTTCTCTGGGTACAGTTATATCTCTCTATCTCTCTCTCGGTACAGTTACCCCTCTCTCTCTCTGGGTACAGTTAACTCTCTCTCTCTCTCTCTCTCTCTCTCTCTCTCCGGGTACAGTTAGCCCCCTCTCTCTCTCTCTGGGTAGAGCTATCTCTCTCTCTCTCTCTCCTCTCTCTCTCGGTACAGCTATCTCTCTCTCTCTCTCTGGGTACAGCTATCTCTCTCTCTCTCTCTCTCTCTCTCTCTGGGTACAGCTATCCTCTCTCTCTCTCTCTCTCTCTCTCTCTCTCGGTACAGCTATCTCTCTCTCTCCCTCTCTGGGTACAGCTATCTCTCTCTCTCCCCTCTCTATCTCTCTCCTCTGTACAGCTATCCTCTCTCGGTACAGCTATCTCTCTCTCTCTCTCTGGTACAGCTATCTCTCTCTCCCCTCTCTCTGCGTACAGCTATCTCTCTCTCCCTCTCTCTCTCTCTCTCTCTCTCTCTGGGTACATTTATCTCTCTCGCTCTCTCTGGGTACAGCTATCTCTCTCTCTCGGTACAGTTACCTCTCTCTCTGGGTACAGTTATCTCTCTCTCTGGGTACAGTTACCTCTCCCTCTCTCGGGACAGTTATCTCTCTCTCTCTGGGTACAGTTATATCTCTCTATCTCTCTCTGGGTACAGTTACCTCTCCCTCTCTCGGTACAGTTATCTCTTTCTCTGGGTACAGTTATATCTCTCTATCTCTCGGTACAGTTACCCCTCTCTCTCTGGGTACAGTTACCCCTCTCTCTCTGGGTACAGTTACCCCCCCTCTCTCTGGGTACAGTTACCTCTCTCTCTCCCCTCTCTCTCTCTCTCTCTCACTGGGTACAGTTACCACTCTCTCTCTCTCTCTCTCTCTCTCCTCTCCTCTCTGGGTAGAGCTATCTCTCTCTCTCTCTCTCTCTCTCTCTCTCTCGGTACAGTTACCTCTCTCTCTCTCTCTCTCTGTACAGTTACCTCTCTCTCTGGGCACATTTATCTCTCTCTCGGTACAGTTACCTCTCTCTCTCTCTCTCTGGGTACAGCTATCTCTCTCTCTCTCTCTCTCTCTCTCTCTCTCGGGGACAGCTATCTCTCTCTCCCTCTCTCTCTCTCTCGGTACAGCTATCTCTCTCTCTCTCTCCTCGTACAGCTATCTCTCTCTCTCTCTCTCGGTACAGCTATCTCTCTCTCTCTCTCTCGGTACAGCTATCTCTCCTCTCTCTCGGTACAGCTATCTCTCTCTCTCTCGGTACAGCTATCTCTCTCTCTCTCGGTACAGCTATCTCTCTCTCTCTCTCTCGGTACAGCTATCTCTCTCTCTCTCTTCTCTCCTCGGTACAGCTATCTCTCTCTCTCTCCTCTCTCTCCCCTCTCCCTCTCCGGGTACAGCTATCTCTCTCTCTCTCTCCTCTCTGGGTACAGCTATCTCTCTCTCTCTCTCTCTCTCTCTCTCTCTCGGTAACAGCTATCTCTCTCTCCTCCCTCCCTCTCTGGGTACAGCTCTCGCTCTCTCTCTCTGGGTACAGCTATCTCTCTCTCTCTCTCTCTCTCTGGGTACAGCTATCTCTCTCTCTCTGTACAGCTATCTCTCTCTGTACAGCTATCTCTCTCCTGGACAGCTATCTCTCTCTGGACAGCTATCTCTCTCTGGACAGCTATCTCTCTCTGGACAGCTATCTCTCTCTGGGTACAGCTATTTCTCTCTCTCTCTCTCTCTCTCTCTCCCTCACTCCCTCTCTGGGTACAGCTCTCTCTCTCTCTCTCTCTCTCCTGGGTATGGGGATAGCTATCTCTCTCTCTCTCTCTCTCTCTCTCTCTCTGTACAGCTATCTCTCTCTCTCTCTCTCTCTCCCTCTCTGGGTACAGCTATCTCTCTCTCTCTCTCTCTCTCTCTCTCTGGGTACAGCTATCTCTCTCTCTCTCTCTCTCTCTGCGTACAGCTATCTCTCTCTCTCTCTCTCTCTCTCTCTCTCTCGTACAGTTATCTCTCTCTCTCTCTGGGTACAGTTAACTCTCTCTCTCCGGGTACAGTTACCCCTCTCTCTCTCCCTCTCTCTCTGGGTACAGTTACCTCTCTCTCTCTCTCCTCTCTCTCTCTCTCTCTGGGTACAGTGACCTCTCTCTCTCTCTCTCTCTGGGTACAGTTACCTCTCTCTCTCTCTCTCTCTCTCTCTCTGGGTACAGTTACCTCTCTCTCTGGGTACAGTTACCTCTCTCTCTCTCTCTCTGGGTACAGTTATCTCTCTCTCTCTGGGTACAGTTACCTCTCTCTCTCTCTCTCTCTGGGTACAGTTACCTCTCTCTCCTCTCTCTCTCTCTCTGGGTACAGTTACCTCTCTCTCTCTCTCTCTCTCTGGGTACAGTTACCTCTCTCTCTCTCTCTCTGGGTACAGTTATCTCTCTCTCTCTCTCTCTCTCTCTGGGTACAGTTATCTCTCTCTCTCTCTCTCTCTCTCTCTCTCTCTCTGGGTACAGTTACCTCTCTCTCTCTCTCTCTGGGTACAGTTATCTCTCTCTCTCTCTCTCTCTCTGGGTACAGTTATCTCTCTCTCTCTCTCTCTCTCTCTCTGGGTACAGTTATCTCTCTCTCTCTCTCTCTCTCTGGGTACAGTTACCTCTCTCTCTCTCTCTCTCTGGGTACAGTTACCTCCTCTCTCTCTCTCTGGGTACAGTTATCTCTCTCTCTCTCTCTCTCTCTGGGTACAGTTACCTCTCTCTCTCTCTCTCTCTGGGTACAGTTACCTCTCTCTCTCTCTCTGGGTACAGTTATCTCTCTCTCTCTCTCTCTCTCTCTCTCTCTCTGGGTACAGTTACCTCTCTCTCTCTCTCTCTCTGGGTACAGTTAACTCTCTCTCTCTCCTCTCTCTCTGGGTACAGTTAACTCTCTCTCTCTCTCTCTCTGGGTACAGTTAACTCTCTCTCTCTCTCTCTGGGTACAGTTACCTCTCTCTCCCTCTCTGGGTACAGTTACCTCCTCTCTCCCTCTCTCTCTGGGTACAGCTATCTCTCTCTCTTTCTCTCTCTCTCTGCGTACAGCTATCTCTCTCTCTCTCCTCTCTCTCTCTGCGTACAGCTATCTCTCTCTCTCTCTCTCGTACAGTTACCTCTCCCTCTCTCTGCGTACAGCTATCTCTCTCTCTCTCTCTCTGTACAGTTACCTCTCTCTCTGGGCACATTTCTCTCTCTCTCTCTCTCTCTCTCTCTCTGGGTACAGCTATCTCTCTCGCTCTCTCTCTCTGGGTACAGCTATCTCTCTCTCTCTCTCTCGGTACAGTTATCTCTCTATCTCTCTCTCTCTCTCTGGGTACAATTACCTCTCCCTCTCTCGGTACAGTTATCTCTCTCTCTCTCTCTCTCTCTCTCTCTGGGTACAGTTATATCTCGCTATCTCTCTCTGGGTACAGTTACCTCTCCCTCTCTCGGTACAGTTATCTCTTTTCTCTGGGTACAGTTACCTCTCTCTCTATCTCTGGGTACAGTTACCTCTCTCTCTCTCCCTGCGTACAGTTACCTCTCTCTCTCTCTGGGTACAGTTACCTCTCTCTCTCTCCCTGCGTACAGTTACCTCTCTCTCTATCTCTGGGTACAGTTACCTCTCTCTCTCTCCCTGCGTACAGTTACCTCTCTCTCTATCTCTGGGTACAGTTACCTCTCTCTCTCTCCCTGCGTACAGTTACCTCTCTCTCTCTCTCTGGGTACAGTTACTTCTCTCTCTCTCCCTGCGTACAGTTACCCTCTCTCTCTCTCTGGGTACAGTTACCTCTCTCTCCCTCTCTGGTACAGTTACCTCTCTCCCTCTCTCTCTCTGGGTACAGCTATCTCTCTCTCTTTCTCTCTCTCTCTGCGTACAGCTATCTCTCTCTCTCTCTCTCTCTCTGCGTACAGCTATCTCTCTCTCTCTCCTCGTACAGTTACCTCTCCCCTCTCTCTGCGTACAGCTATCTCTCTCTCTCTCTCTCTGTACAGTTACCTCTCTCTCTGGGCACATTTCTCTCTCTCTCTCTCTCTCTCTCTCTCTCTCTGGGTACAGCTATCTCTCTCTCTCTCTCTCTCTGGGTACAGCTATCTCTCTCGCTCTCTCTCTCTCTCTCCCTCTCTCGGTACAGTTATCTCTCTCTCTGGGTACAGTTACCTCTCTCTCTCTCTCTCTATCTCTCTCTCGGTAAAGTTACCCCCTCTCTCTCTCTGGGTACAGTTACCCTCTCTCTCTCTCTCTCTGGGTACAGTTACCTCTCTCTCTCTCTCTGGGTACAGTTACCTCTCTCTCTCTCTCTGGGTACAGTTACCTCTCTCTCTATCTCTGGGTACAGTTACCTCTCTCTCTCTCTCTCTCTGGGTACAGTTATCTCTCTCTCTCTCTCTCTCTCTCTGGGTACAGTTACCTCTCTCTCCTCTCTCTCTCTCTCTCTCTCTGGGTACAGTTACCTCTCTCTCTCTCTGGGTACAGTTACCTCTCTCTCTCTCTCTCTCTCTCTGGGTACAGTTACCTCTCTCTCTCTCTCTCTGGGTACAGTTACCTCTCTCTCTCTCTCTCTCTATCTGGGTACAGTTACCTCTCTCTCTCTCTCTCTCTCTCTGGGTACAGTTACCTCTCTCTCTCTCTCTCTCTCTCTCTCTGGGTACAGTTACCTCTCTCTCTCTCTCTGGGTACAGTTACCTCTCTCTCTCTCTCTGGGTACAGCTATCTCTCTCTCTCTCTCTCTCGGTACAGCTATCTCTCTCTCTCTCGGTACAGCTATCTCTCTCTCTCTCGGTACAGCTATCTCTCTCTCTCTCGGTACAGCTATCTCTCTCTCTCGGTACAGCTATCTCTCTCTCTCTCTCTCTCTCTCTCGGTACAGCTATCTCTCTCTCTCTCTCTCTCTCTCTCTCTCTCGGTACAGCTATCTCTCTCTCTCTCTCTCTCTCCCTCTCCGGGTACAGCTATCTCTCTCTCTCTCTCTCTGGGTACAGCTATCTCTCTCTCTCTCTCTCTCTCTCTCTCTCTCGGTACAGCTATCTCTCTCTCTCCCTCCCTCTCTGGGTACAGCTCTCGCTCTCTCTCTCTGGGTACAGCTATCTCTCTCTCTCTCTCTCTCTCTCTCTGGGTACAGCTATCTCTCTCTCTCTGTACAGCTATCTCTCTCTGTACAGCTATCTCTCTCTGTACAGCTATCTCTCTCTGGACAGCTATCTCTCTCTGGACAGCTATCTCTCTCTGGACAGCTATCTCTCTCTGGGTACAGCTATTTCTCTCTCTCTCTCTCTCTCTCTCTCTCTCCCTCACTCCCTCTCTGGGTACAGCTCTCTCTCTCTCTCTCTCTCTGGGTATGGGGATAGCTATCTCTCTCTCTCTCTCCTCTCTCTCTCTCTGTACAGCTATCTCTCTCTCTCTCTCTCTCCCTCTCTGGGTACAGCTATCTCTCTCTCTCTCTCTCTCTCTCTCTCTCTCTGGGGTACAGCTATCTCTCTCTCTCTCTCTCTCTCTCTCTGCGTACAGCTATCTCTCTCTCTCTCTCTCTCTCTCTCGTACAGTTATCTCTCTCTCTCTCCTGGGTACAGTTAACTCTCTCTCTCCGGGTACAGTTACCCCCTCTCTCTCTCCCTCTCTCTCTGGGTACAGTTACCTCTCTCTCTCTCTCTCTCTCTCTCTGGGTACAGTGACCTCTCTCTCTCTCTCTGGGTACAGTGACCTCTCTCTCTCTCTCTCTCTCTGGGTACAGTTACCTCTCTCTCTCTGGGTACAGTTACCTCTCTCTCTCTCTCTGGGTACAGTTATCTCTCTCTCTCTGGGTACAGTTACCTCTCTCTCTCTCTCTCTCTCTGGGTACAGTTACCTCTCTCTCTCTCTCTCTCTCTCTCTGGGTACAGTTACCTCTCTCTCTCTCTCTCTGGGTACAGTTACCTCTCTCTCTCTCTCTCTGGGTACAGTTATCTCTCTCTCTCTCTCTCTCTCTGGGTACAGTTATCTCTCTCTCTCTCTCTCCTCTCTCTCTCTCTGGGTACAGTTACCTCTCTCTCTCTCTCTCTGGGTACAGTTATCTCTCTCTCTCTCTCTCTGGGTACAGTTATCTCTCTCTCTCTCTCTCTCTCTCTCTGGGTACAGTTATCTCTCTCTCTCTCTCTCTCTCTCTCTCTCTCTGGGTACAGTTACCTCCTCTCTCTCTCTCTCTCTCTCTCTCTGGGTACAGTTACCTCTCTCTCTCTCTCTCTGGGTACAGTTATCTCTCTCTCTCTCTCTCTCTCTCTCTGGGTACAGTTACCTCTCTCTCTCTCTCTCTGGGTACAGTTACCTCTCTCTCTCTCTCTCTGGGTACAGTTATCTCTCTCTCTCTCTCTCTCTCTCTCTGGGTACAGTTACCTCTCTCTCTCTCTCTCTCTCTCTGGGTACAGTTAACTCTCTCTCTCTCTCTCTCTCTCTGGGTACAGTTAAACTCTCCTCTCTCTCTCTCTCTCTCTCTCTGGGTACAGTTAACTCTCTCTCTCTCTCTCTGGGTACAGTTACCTCTCTCTCCCTCTCTGGGTACAGTTACCTCTCTCTCCCCTCTCTCTCTGGGTACAGCTATCTCTCTCTCTTCTCTCTCTCTCTCTGCGTACAGCTATCTCTCTCTCTCTCTCTCTCTCTCTCTCTCTCTCTCTCTGCGTACAGCTATCTCTCTCTCTCTCTCTCGTACAGTTACCTCTCCCCTCTCTCTGCGTACAGCTATCTCTCTCTCTCTCTCTCTGTACAGTTACCTCTCTCTCTGGGCACATTTCTCTCTCTCTCTCTCTCTCTCTCTCGCTCTCTCTCTCTGGGTACAGCTATCTCTCTCTCTCTCTCGGTACAGTTATCTCTCTATCTCTCTCTCTCTCTCTGGGTACAATTACCTCTCCCTCTCTCGGTACAGTTATCTCTCTCTCTCTCTCTCTCTCTCTGGGTACAGTTATATCTCTCTATCTCTCTCTGGGTACAGTTACCTCTCCCTCTCTGGGTACAGTTACCTCTCTCTCTATCTCTGGGTACAGTTACCTCTCTCTCTCTCCCTGCGTACAGTTACCTCTCTCTCTCTCTGGGTACAGTTACCTCTCTCTCTCTCCCTGCGTACAGTTACCTCTCTCTCTATCTCTGGGTACAGTTACCTCTCTCTCTCTCCCTGCGTACAGTTACCTCTCTCTCTATCTCTGGGTACAGTTACCTCTCTCTCTCTCCCTGCGTACAGTTACCTCTCTCTCTCTCTCTGGGTACAGTTACCTCTCTCTCTCTCCCTGCGTACAGTTACCTCTCTCTCTCTCTGGGTACAGTTACCTCTCTCTCCCTCTCTGGTACAGTTACCTCTCTCCCTCTGGTACAGCTATCTCTCTCTCTTTCTCTCTCTCTCTGCGTACAGCTATCTCTCTCTCTCTCTCTCTCTCTGCGTACAGCTATCTCTCTCTCTCGTACAGTTACCTCTCCCTCTCTCTGCGTACAGCTATCTCTCTCTCTCTCTCTCTCTGTACAGTTACCTCTCTCTCTGGGCACATTTCTCTCTCTCTCTCTCTCTCTCTCTGGGTACAGTTACCTCTCTCTCTCTCTCTCTGGGTACAGTTACCCTCTCTCTCTCTCTGGGTACAGCTATCTCTCTCTCTCTCTCTCTCTCTCAGTACAGTTACCTCTCTCTCTGGGTACAGTTATCTCTCTATCTCTCTCTCTCTCTCTGGGTACAATTACCTCTCCCCTCTCTCGGTACAGTTATCTCTTTCTCTGGGTACAGTTATATCTCTCTATCTCTCTCTCGGTACAGTTACCCCTCTCTCTCTCTGGGTACAGTTACCTCTCTCTCTCTCTCTCTCGGTACAGCTATCTCTCTCTCTCTCGGTACAGCTATCTCTCTCTCTCTCGGTACAGCTATCTCTCTCTCTCTCGGTACAAGCTATCTCTCTCTCTCGGTACAGCTATCTCTCTCTCTCTCTCTCTCGGTACAGCTATCTCTCTCTCTCTCTCTCCTCTCTCTCTCTCTCTCTCTCTCGGTACAGCTATCTCTCTCTCTCTCTCTCTCTCTCCCTCTCCGGGTACAGCTATCTCTCTCTCTCTCTCTCTGGGTACAGCTATCTCTCTCTCTCTCTCTCTCTCTCTCTCTCTCTCGGTACAGCTATCTCTCTCTCTCCCCTCCCTCTCTGGGTACAGCTCTCGCTCTCTCTCTCCTGGGTACAGCTATCTCTCTCTCTCTCTCTCTCTCTCTGGGTACAGCTATCTCTCTCTCTCTGTACAGCTATCTCTCTCTGTACAGCTATCTCTCTCTGTACAGCTATCTCTCTCTGTACAGCTATCTCTCTCTGTACAGCTATCTCTCTCTGAACAGCTATCTCTCTCTGAACAGCTATCTCTCTCTGGACAGCTATCTCTCTCTGGACAGCGATCTCTCTCTGGGTACAGCTATTTCTCTCTCTCTCTCTCTCTCTCTCTCTCCCTCACCTCCCTCTCTGGGTACAGCTCTCTCTCTCTCTCTCTCTCTCTGGGTATGGGGATAGCTATCTCTCTCTCTCTCTCTCTCTCTCTCTCTGTACAGCTATCTCTCTCTCTCTCTCTCTCCCTCTCTGGGTACAGCTATCTCTCTCTCTCTCTCTCTCTCTCTCTCTGGGTACAGCTATCTCTCTCTCTCTCTCTCTCTCTGCGTACAGCTATCTCTCTCTCTCTCTCTCTCTCTCA